>NC_090404.1:29323391-29350722 GCF_036365525.1 Heterodontus francisci
CTCTCTCTCCCTCACTCCGCCCCCCTCCTTTCTCTCTCTCCCTCACTCCACCGCCGTCCTTTCTCTCTCTCCCTCACTCCGCCCCCCTCCTTTCTCTCTCTCCCTCACTCCGCCCCCCTCCTTTCTCTCTCTCCCTCACTCCGCCCCCTCCTTTCTCTCTCTCCCTCACTCCGCACCCTCCTTTCTCTCTCCCTCACTCCACCCCCCTCCTTTCTCTCTCTCCCTGCGCCCTCCTCCATTCTCTCTCCCTCCCTTCACGCTCCTCCTTTCTCTCTCCCTCCCCCGCCCTCCTCCTTTCTCTCTCCCTCCCTCCTTCTTTCGCGCCCTCCGCCCTCCTCCTTTCTCTCTCCCTTCCCCCGCCCTCCTCCTTTCTCAGTCCCTCCCTCCTCCTTTCTTTCCCTGCCTCCGCCCTCCTCCTTTCTCTCTCCCTCCCTCCGCCACCCTCCTTTCTCTCTCCCTCACTCCGCCCCTCTCCTTTCTCTCTCCTTCACTCCGCACCCTCCTTTCTCTCTCCCTCACTCCGCCCCCCTCCTTTCTCTCTCCCTCACTCCGCCCTCCTCCATTCTCTCTCCCTCCCTTCACGCTCCTCCTTTCTCTCTCCCTCCCTCCACCCTCCTGCTTTCTCTCTCCCTCCCCCGCCCTCCTCCTTTCTCTCTCCCTCCCTCCTTCTTTCGCGCCCTCCGCCCTCCTCCTTTCTCTCTCCCTTCCCCCGCCCTCCTCCTTTCTCAGTCCCTCCCTCCTCCTTTCTTTCCCTGCCTCCGCCCTCCTCCTTTCTCTCTCCCTCCCTCCGCCGCCCTCCTTTCTTTCTCCCTCTCTCTGCCCTCCTCCTTTCTCTTTCCCTCCTCCGTTCTCTCTGTCTCCCTCCGCCCTCCTCCTTTCTCTCCCTCCGCCCTCCTCCTTTCTCTCTCCCTCCCTCCGCCCTCCTCCATTCTCTCTCCCTCCCTCTGCCCTACACCATTCTCTCTCCCTCCTCTGCCCTCCTCCTTTCTCTTTCCTCCGCCCTCCTCCTTTCTCTCTCCCTCTCTCCGCCCTCCTCCTTTCTCTCCGCCCTCCGCCATTCTCCCTCCCTCCTCCATTCTCTCTCCCTCCTCCTCCATTCTTTCTCCCTCCGCCCCCTCCATTCTCTCTCCCTCCCTCTGATCTCCGCCTTTCTCTCTCCCTCCCTCCGCCCTCCTCCTTTCTCTCTCGCTCCCCCTTTCTCTCTCCCTACCTCCGCCCTCCTCCTTTCTCTCTCCCTCCCCCCGCCCTCCTCCTTTCTCTCTCCCTCCCCCGCCCTCCTCCTTTCTCTCTCCCTGCCTCCGCCCTCCTCCTTTCTCTCTCCCTGCCTCCGCCCTCCTCCTTTCTCTCTCCCTGCCTCCGCCCTCCTCCTTTCTCTCTCCCTGCCTCCGCCCTCCTCCTTTCTCTTTCCCTCCCTCCGCCCTCCTCCTTTCTCTTTCCTCCCTCCGCCCTCCTCCTTTCTCTCTCCCTCCCCCCGCCCTACTCCTTTCTCTCTCTCCCTCCCTCCGCCCCTCCTTTCTCTCTCTCTTCCTCCCTCCGCCCCCCTCCTTTCTCTCCCTCTCCCTCCCTCCGCCCCCCTCCTTTCTCTCTCTCTCCCTCCCTCCGCCCCCCTCCTTTCTCTTTCCCTCCGCCCTCCTCCTTTCTCTCTCCCTCTCTCCGCCCTCCTCCTTTCTCTCCGCCCTCCGCCATTCTCCCTCCCTCCTCCATTCTCTCTCCCTCCCTCCTCCATTCTTTCTCCCTCCGCCCCCTCCATTCTCTCTCCCTCCGCCCCCTCCATTCTCTCTCCCTCCCTCTGATCTCCGCCTTTCTCTCTCCCTCCCTCCGCCCTCCTCCTTTCTCTCTCCCTACCTCCGCCCTCCTCCTTTCTCTCTCCCTCCCCCCGCCCTCCTCCTTTCTCTCTCCCTCCCCCCGCCCTCCTCCTTTCTCTCTCCTGCCTCCGCCCTCCTCCTTTCTCTCTCCCTGCCTCCGCCCTCCTCCTTTCTCTCTCCCTGCCTCCGCCCTCCTCCTTTCTCTCTCCCTGCCTCCGCCCTCCTCCTTTCTCTCTCCCTCCCTCCGCCCTCCTCCTTTCTCTTTCCCTCCCTCCGCCCTCCTCCTTTCTCTCTCCCTCCCCCCGCCCTACTCCTTTCTCTCTCTCCCTCCCTCCGCCCCTCCTTTCTCTCTCTCTCCCTCCCTCCGCCCCCCTCCTTTCTCTCTCCCTCCCTCCCTCCGCCCCCCTCCTTTCTCTCTCTCTCCCTCCCTCCGCCCCCCTCCTTTCTCTCTCTCTCCCTCCCTCCGCCCCCTCCTTTCTCTCTCTCTCCCTCCCTCCGCCCCCTCCTTTCTCTCTCTCTCCCTCCCTCCGCCCCCCTCCTTTCTCTCTCTCTCCCTCCGCCCCCTCCTTTCTCTCTCTCCCTCCCTCCGCCCCCCTCCTTTCTCTCTCTCCCTCCCTCCGCCCCCCTCCTTTCTCTCTCTCCCTCCCTCCGCCCCCCTCCTTTCTCTCTCTCCCTCCCTCCGCCCCCCTCCTTTCTCTCTCTCCCTCCCTCCGCCCCCCTTTCTCTCTCTCCCTCCTCCGCCCCCTCCTTTCTCTCTCTCTCCCTCCACCCCCCTCCTTTCTCTCTCTCCCTCCACCCCCCTCCTTTCTCTCTCTCCCTCACTCCGACACCCTCCTTTCTCTCTCTCCCTCACTCCGCCCCCCTCCTTTCTCTCTCTCCCTCACTCCGCCCCCCTCCTTTCTCTGTCTCCCTCACTCCGCCCCCTCCTTTCTCTCCCTCACTCCGCCCCCCTCCTTTCTCTCGCTCCCTCACTCCGCCCCCCTCCTTTCTCTCGCTCCCTCACTCCGCCCCCCTCCTTTCTCTCTCCCTCACTCCGCCCCCCTCCTTTCCCTCTCCCTCACTCCGCCCCCCTCCTTTCCCTCTCCCTCACTCCGCCCCCCTCCTTTCCCTCTCCCTCACTCCGCCCCCCTCCTTTCTCTCTCCCTCACTCCGCCCCCTCCTTTCTCTCTCCCTCACTCCGCCCCCCTCCTTTCTCTCTCTCCCTCACTCCGCCCCCCTCCTTTCTCTCTCTCCCTCACTCCGCCCCCTCCTTTCTCTCTCTCCCTCCTCCGCCCCCTTCCTTTCTCTCTCTCCCTCCCTCTGCCCCCTTCCTTTCTCTCTCTCCCTCCCTCTGCCCCCTTCCTTTCTCTCTCTCCCTCCGCCCTCCTCCTTTCTCTCACCCTCCCTCCACCCTCCTTTCTCTCGCCCTCCCTCCACCCTCCCTCCACCCTCCTTTCTCTCGCCCTCCCTCTGCCCCCTTCCTTTCTCTCTCTCCCTCCGCCCTCCTCCTTTCTCTCACCCTCCCTCCACCCTCCTTTCTCTCGCCCTCCCTCCACCCTCCCTCCACCCTCCTTTCTCTCGCCCTCCCTCCACCCTCCTTTCTCTCGCCCTCCCTCCACCCTCCTCCTTTCTCTCGGTCCCACCCTCCCTCTCTCTGCCCCCCTCTGCTGAACTTAAGAGGTGAGGTGGAAGTCAGGGTAGTGTCCTCGGCCAGCCATCTTCAGCTGCTTCATCAGTGACCTTCCCCAATCATAAGGTCAGAAGTGGGGATGTTCGCTGATGATTGCACAATGTTCAGCACCATTCGTGACTCCTCAGATACTGAAGCAGTCCGTGTAGAAATGCAGCAAGACCTGACAATATCCAGGCTTGGGCTGATAAGTGGCAAGTAACATTCGCACCACACAATGACCATCTCCAACAAGAGAGAATCTAACCATCTCCCTTTGACATTCAATGGCATTACCATCGCTGAACCTTCCACAATCAACATCCTTGGGGCTACCATTGACCAGAAACTGAACTCGAGTCGCCACATAAATACCGTGGCAACAAGAGCAGGTCAGAGGCTAGGAATCCTGTGGTGAGTAAGTCACCTCCTGACTCCCCAAAGCCTGTCCACCATCTGCAAGGCACAAGTCAGGAGTGTGATGGAATACTCTCCACTTGCCTGGATGGGTGCAGTTCCAACAACGCTCAAGAAGCTCAACACCGTCCAGGATAAAGCAGCCCGCTTGATTGGCACACCATCTACAAACATTCACTCCCTCCACCACCCAAGCACAGTGGCAGCAGTGTGCACCATCTGCAAGATGCACTGCAGCAACACACCAAAGCTCCTTTGACAGCACCTTCCAAACCCACGAACTCTACTAACTGGAAGGACAAGGGCAGCAAAAGAATGGAAACACCATCATCTGCAAGTTCCCCTCCAAGTCATACACCATCCTGATGCTCCTTCACTGTTGCTGGGTCAAAATCCTGGAACTACTTCCTAACAGCACTGTGGGTATACCTACCCCAAATGGACTGTCGCGGTTCAAGAAGGCAGCTCACCACCTTCTCAAGGGCAATTGGGGATGGGCAATAAATGCTGGCCTGGCCAGCAACGCCCACATCCCATGAATGAATTAAAAAAAACCCTCTCTCTGCCCTCCACCCTCCCTTTCCCCCCACCCCCGACAGTTGCAGGGAGCAGGAATGTTTAGCAGATGATTGATCAGCTTTTCTTCAATCTCAAAGTCAGTTTCACAGCTGACAGATCCTGAACTCAGGAACAGCAGTTTCTGAACGTTGGACAGATTCATGGTTTTCCAGCAGGCATTAGAAACTGCTGTTGCTGATGTCAAGATCTGTCAGCTGTGAAACGTAGTGCCTTTCTTTTTGAAAGCCTGTCTGCAAGAAGATGACAAAGGGAAACTTCTGATCTCCAGTTACGGACCCTTGACGAGCATGAGGAACAGCCCCGGGGACAGTTTACACCAGAGGGCCGGATGGCAACCTTTGGCAGGCTGGATCCTGGACCCCGGGCCGTAGCTTGGACAATCCTGGTTTACAGTGTGGGGCAGTAGACAGTGAAAGTGGAGCTGAACAATGAATGGAATTCAGCCATACACCTGAGCAAACTGATAAGTAGAAATTCCAGATCACTTCACTTCAGGACATATTAAGTTTATACAGTTCATGTTCACTGCAGGATATTCACATTCAGTAACCAGTTTGTGCAGGGTTTTCGGAAATTATTTCAGACACACACTGCTGTGTAAATGGAAGTAAGTTTCAAATTCCTACTGACAGACCAATGTTTTTGCTGCAGACCAGCGACTTTCCAGCTACTGATCCTGCACCATTAATTTTAAGCCATGTCAAATGAGCTGTGTCAGTTCTCAGGTGGTCTCTGCCAAGATATCCCATGAAGGATGAAGGCAAAAACAAACATTGGGAATTGGTCATACATATGAACATATGAATTCGGAGCAGAAGTCGGCCATTCGGCCCCTCTAGCCCGCTCCACCATTATACAAGATCATGGCTGATCTGTTTTTGTCTCGAATTCCAAACTCCCATCTATCCCCGATAATCTTTGATTCCCTTGTCCAACAAGAATATATCTACCCCTGCCTTAAAAATATTCAATGTCCCCGTCTCCACCACCTTCTGAGGCAGAGAGTTCCAAAGTTGCTCAACCTTCAGACAAAATAAATTCTCATCTCTGTCCGAAAACGGTGCCCCCGAGTTCTAGACTCACCGACAAGAGGAAAGATCCTTTCCATATCCACCTTGTCAGGACCATTCTTGTATACTTCAATCAAGTCTCCCCTCATTCTCCTAAATTCCAGTGAAAACAAGCACTAACTATCCAACCTTTCCTCATAAGTCAACCCACTCATTCCAGCTATCAGTCTTGTAAATCTCCTCTTAACCGCCTCCAATGCATTTACATCCATCCTTAAATGAGACCAAAACGGCACAGTATTCAAGGTGTGGTCTCACCAATGCCCTGTATAACTGAAACATAGCATCCTTATGTTTATTTTCAATTCTTCTCACAATAAAGGACAGCATTCCATTAGCCGCCTTTATTACTTTTTGTGATTCATGCACTGGAACACCTCGATTCCTCTGCACCTCTTGACTTCTGCAGTCGTTGTCCGTTTTAAGTAATAATCTGCTTTTTTATTCTTCCTGCCAGTGAACAACTTCACATTTTCCCACATTATACTTGTTACAACCAGGTGAGAAAGGTGTCTCAGGGTCTTTTACTGTCTCCACCTGGTCTTATTTTAACAGGGTTTGATTTTTAAACACACTGTGTTTTGAGCTCCCCCCTCGTTCACCACTTTCCAATTATATGGCAAATAAATGAGCACACCAGGTTTTCTTCAGTTTAAAAAAGTGAAATTTATTAAACTTACTTAAACTCTAATTCGGTTGACGCCTATGAATACACTATGCACCGACACTAGCACGCATATGCCAGACGCACATGCAAATAGAGACAGAAGAGCAGAAGAAAAATAAAAGAGAGAGGTTTGAGGCAGTGTCTGAAGCGGTTTCTTGTTACTGTTTCTGTGTTGCCAGCTCACTGTAGAGTTTTTGATTGTCAACAGCTCTTACTTTTCGTTGGGGCCTAGTATTCTTCTTAAACTTTGTTCGCGTGGGTGACTTTTCTCTCTTTGTGTTTACATCTCTTCAATGGTTTCCGAAGCTGCTGAGAACAAGATGAGTGCAGACGGGAGAGAGGTCTTTTCCAGTCCAGGAGCAAACAGCTTTCTGAGTTTCTTTCTCTCAGCAAGTTCAAAATCAAACAGCCAGCTGTCACGTGACTAAACTGGCCTGATCAGGTCTTCTGTGTATTGGAGAAGCAGGGACTGGGTCCTTTGTCCCAGCACGGTCTGCCAGTATACAAATGTCTTTCCATTCAGGGGTTTGGCCATTCCTTGTAATAGACCCTCTTTTCTTCCCAGCCAGGATTTTAAGTTTTAATGGTCATGTGATGAAATAATGTGTGCCTCAGTCTAGGCAGGTGGGGGCCTGAGTGACTTACTCCATCTGCCAAATTTTGTCCACTCACTCAACCTATCTACCACCGTTCTGAAACCTCCTTATGTCCTCGTCACAACATACTTTCCTACCTATCTTTGTGTCATATGTAAATTTAGCTACCATACCATCACTCCCCTCATCTAAGTCATTGATATATATTGTAAAGAGTTGAGGCCCCCCAGCACAGACCGCTGCGGGACTCGACGCGTCACATCCTGCCAATCAAAAAAAGACCGATTTATGCAGACACTCTGTTTTCTGTCAGCCAGCCAATCTTCTATTTATGCCAATATGTTACCCCCTAAACAAAGAGTTCCTACTTTGTGCAATAACCTTTTACATGGCACCTTGTCAAATGCCTTCTGGAAATCCAAGTACAGTATGTCAACGGGCTTCCCCTTTATCCACAGCAAATGTTATTCCTTAAAAGAACTCCAACAAATTGGTTAAACGTAATTTCCCTTTCACAAAACCATGCTGACTATTCCCGATTACCTAGGGTTTCTCTCTGTGCCCAGCTATAGCCTCCTTAATGATCGAATCTAACACCTTCCCCACGACAGGTCTGTGTATACACACACCTTTTTGGCCATTTACAGAAGACGGACACACTGAAGTTGTAAAGGAGTATGCAGTTTCACCCACTTGCTTTCCTGGTTGAAGTTCATTCCCACCGAGGTGGAAGACTGCAACAAAAAAAGAGAACTTAAAAACAGATTTTTGATTGCCCGGCGTTAAAAAAAAAGTCAGAATTGTCAGTGGTTAAGATCAGAAAGGAAGAAGCCAATGATGAATGTCCAAAACCCCAGTGTCGGAAATCTGCTATCTGGGAAAAACCTCTCATCCCAGAGTTACTTGTGAACTCGCTGGTGCCTCAGCAGGGCGGATGACTGAGTGAAACTTTTCCCACACACTGTGCAGGTGAATGGCCTCTCCCCAGTGTGAACACGCTGGTGTATCAACAGGTTGGATGTAGTAGTGAATCCCTTCCCACACACTGTGCAAGTGAATGGCCTCTCCCCAGTGTGAATGCGCTGGTGTTTCAGCAGGGAAGATGAAGTAGTGAATCCCTTCCCACACACTGCGCAGGTGAATGGCCTCTCCCCAGTGTGAACGCGCTGGTGTTTCAGCAGGGAGGATGAAGTAGTGAACCCCTTCCCACACACTGCGCAGGTGAATGGCCTCTCCCTCGTGTGAACGCGCTGGTATTTCAGCAGGGAGGATGAAGTAGTGAATCCCTTCCCACACTCTGAGGAGGTGGATGGCCTCTCCCCAGTGTGAAGTCGTTGGTGTGCCAGCACATTGGATGAAGTAGTGAATCCCTTCCCACACTCAGAGCAGGTGAACGGCCTCGCCCCAGTGTGAATTCGCTGGTGTGCCAGCATATTGGATGAAGTAGTGAATCCCTTCCCACACTCAGGGCAGTTGAACGGCCTCTCCCTGGTGTGAACACGCTGGTGTCTCTGCAGGTCGGATGAAGTAGTGAATCCCTTCCCACACTTTGAGCAGTTGAACGGCCTCGCCCCAGTGTGAACTCGCTGGTGTTTCAGCAGGTCAGATGACCGAGTGAATCTCTTCCCACACTCTGAGCAGGTGAATGGCCTCTCCCCAGTGTGAAATCGCTGGTGTGTCAGCAGGGTGGATAACTGATTGAATCCCTTCCCACACTGTGAGCAGGTGAATGGCCTCTCCCCAGTGTGAATTCGCTGGTGCGCCAGCAGGTCAGTTGAAGTAGTGCATCCTTTCCCACACTCTGAGCAGGTGAACGGCCTCTCCCCAGTGTGAACTCGCTGGTGTCTCAGCAGGTTGTATGAAGTACTGAATCCTTTCCCACACTCTGAGCAGGTGAATGGCCTCTCCCCAGTGTGAACTCGCTGGTGTTTCAGCAGGATTGATGAAGTAATGAATCCTTTCCCACACTCTGAGCAGATGAATGGCCTGTCCCCAGTGTGAACTTGCTGGTGTCTCAGCAGGATGGATGAAGTAGTGAATCCCTTCCCACACTGTGAGCAGGTGAACGGCCTCTCGCCAGTATGAATGCGCTGGTGTACAGTGAGGTTGCCTAATTGCCTGAACCCAGTCCCACAGTGAGAGCACCTGAATGGTCTCTCGTCAGCACGAACACGTCGATAGGACATCAGTTCAGCAGAACTTTTACAGCAATTCCCACAGAATGGACATTTAAAAGGACTCTCCACAGTGTGAACTCGCTGAGGTCTCAGCAGGTGGGATGACTGAGTGAATCGTTCCCACACACACAGCAGGTGAACGGCCTCTCCCCAGTGTGAGCGCGTGGATGAGTTTCCAGCTCAACTGCATAATTCAATCCCTTTCCACAGTCCCCATATTTACATGGTTTCTTCCCAGTGTGACTGCACTTGTGTTTCGACAGGCCAGATGATCGGCTGAAACCTCGTCCACACACAGAACACGTGAAGTTTCTTCCCCACTGTGATCGCTGCTTTTTCCTTTCACGTTCAAAATCCGGTGATATTCGGGTTACGATAAGTTGGGCGACTCCTTCAGATCCTGATCTGACGTTTGCTTTGCATTTCACAGCTGCAATTCCTCCCCTTCTAAAACCCTGTGAAATTGATTTAAAACAGAAAAAAGACTGTGTGAGAGAACCCACAAAAACAAAAGGCAGATTGTGAAATGGAGCTGAATGAATCTGGTAATTTATGGGGCCAGCACGAGGAAAAAGTGACCATGAAAGTTGCTGGATTGATGTACAACCCTAACTGGTTCACTAATGTCCTTCAGGGAAGGGAACCTGACACCCAGTCTGGACCTACACAAGACTCTGCCCTCTATGGGAGGAAAGAGAGAGGAGGCGCTGGAAGGGCAGGGAGAGGAGAGATATTTTATTTATCAACAACTCAACCAGAACTTTGACAGAGCCTCCCAAACCATCAACTTCCATCATCTAGAAGTACCAGCGTAGCAGGTGTATGTGAACACCATCACCTCCAAGTTCCCCTCCAAGTCACACACCATCCTGACTTGTCTGACATCCAGTACTGGATGAACAGACATTCCCTCCAATTAAATATTGGGAAGTCTGAAGCCATTGCCTTCAGTTCCTGTTACAAACTCCACGCCCTAGCCGCCAATTCTATCCCTCTCCCTGGATACTGTGAGGCTAAACCAGACCAATCATAACCTTGGTGTTATATTTGACCTTGAGATGAGCTTCCGACTGCATATCAGCACCATCACTCAGACTGCCTATTTCCACCTCAGTAACATCACCAGACTTCACCACTGCCTCAGCTCATCTGCCTCTGAAACTTACATCCATGTATCTGTTACCTCTCAACTTGACTATTCTTACACACTCCTGGCCGGTCTCCCACATTCTACCCTCTGTAAAGTTGAGATCATCCAAAACTCTGCTGCCTGTGTCCTTACTTGAACCCAGTCCTGTTCACCATCACCACTGTGCTCACTGGCCTACACAGGCTCCCAGTTAAGCAGCACCTCAATTATAAAATCCTCATCCTTGTTTTCAAATCCCTCCATTCCCTCGCCCCTCACTATCTCTATAATCTCCTCCAGTCCTACAACCCTCCGAGAGATCAGGGTTCATCTAATTCTGGCATCTTGAACATCCCTGATTTTCATTGCTCCATCACTGGTGGCCGTGCCTTCAGCTGCCAAGACCATAATCTTTGGAAATCCCTCCCTAAACCTCTCCACCTCTCCTTCCATGATTCAGACACTTCTTAAAAACCCACCTCTCTGATCAAGCTTTTGGTCGTCGGCCCTATTATCTCCTTATGTGTCTCAGTGTCAAATGTTGCTTTATAACATTCCTGTAAAACACCTTGGAACATTTTATTACATTAAAGATGCTATATAAATACAAGTTGATGTTAACTTGGACATATATCACCGTTCTTTCATCATCACTGGGTGAAAATCCTGTAACTCCTTCCCTAACACCATTGTGGGAGCACCTACACCACACAGACTGCAGAGGTTCAAGAAGAAGGTCCAGCATCACCTTCTCAATGGGCAACTGGGGATTGGTAATATATGCTGGTCTGGCTGGTGATGCCCATATACCATGAATGAAGTAAAAACATCTGTATAAGTAAATGGATTAAAAGCCTCGACAGAAAATAAAAAAAACTTGTTACTAAAGCAACACTCTTTTACACTGAGGGGTTGGGATCCGTTTAGCAAACTCATCTCCCCTGGAATCTACCTCCCTTGACAGTCTCACATTGGTAATCGCTGGACCCGACAGAGCTCAAAAGTGTTTGGGATTAAACCCAGCAGCTCTTCATCCATCTCCACTGCAGCTCAAACTGATGCAACAAAAAAGACCGACACAGGAGTTCAGGGACCCACTTCCACATCCAACACCCACCCAGATATAAAGCAGCTCTTAATTGGTCCATCTGTGTTTCTCAACTCAATTCTGTGAGCAACATCTGTAATAAAACAAAAGCAAAATACTGTGGATGCTGCAAATCTGAAATGAAAGGAGAAAATGCTGTAAATACTCAGCAGGTCAGGCAGCATCTGTGCAGAGAAACAGAGTTAACGTTTCAGGCACATCGAGCCACCGGAGCCTGCACCCTGGAACTCAGAGTGGGAGAGGGAGGAAGAATGAGGAGAGGCAATTTTGTCCAACACTCACAGAAACCTACAATCCACCGACAATTCCGGGATAGGGAGACAGAGTTGAGAAACATTCAGCAACACGACTCCAGTAAAAGATCCCAGGAGGAAAAGGGGGAGCAGTGTGTGTACCTGCCCTGATATCCCCCTCCCCAGGCCTGTCAGTCAAACCCCCCACTCCTCTCAGTCCACAGCTCAGCCTAGCAGCTTCCTGCACCTTGAGCCAGCCCTGCCCAGGTGTGGCCCAGTCCAAGGGGAGTCTTTGTGGAACCAGGGAGTGGGGGAGGGGGGGGACCTCCTGCCCTGTGCTGTGTCCCAAATGGTTCCTCCCTCCCCCCCCCCAGGCCCCTTTATAACTGAGCTCAGTTTCCTTTAAAGTTTTGTCCTTTGATGTTACACTTTATTAATCTTTAATTCCTCCAAAAGAGCTGGATATCTGGCGGCCGTTAACCCCGGGCCTGACACCGGGAGAAGCCCCGCAGCTACTGCCCTGCTTGGTACAAACGCGGGACCGGGAGCTTCTTATTGGAGGTGTTAAGGGCTATACCGAAGCCAGGAATTTTCCCTCAGCAGACAGGAGCCTTCCGCTGACCAAAAAGGCGGTGGCGAACCTGCTTCTGCCTGGCCTGGGGACCCGACCCACATTCTGAGGGTCAGGCAGGAAGTCCCGCCGAATGGAGCAGCTGGCCAATCAGTGGGCCAGCAGCTCTTAGTCCCAGCAGCGCCACGGGGAGCAGTGGCCATTGCTGGGATCGCACAGCAGCTTCAGGTTGAGGAAGTCGGGGAGCCCGGAGAAGGAAGGGAGGTTTGTGGGGCCTCGCCGCGGATGATCAGTCGGGCCTCAGCGAGGCAAGGCTGGTCAATTAGGGGGACGGGGGGTGGTGTGTTGGGGTTCCGGCCCACGTGTTTCTGAAGTATTCCTGGCCACCCACCGGCTGCACCGGTCCCACCGCAGCTTACCGCAAACCCGAGTCACAAATTTCGCTCCAACACCATGAATCACGGTGCGATTGCACACTCCATGCTTGACCTCTGACCCGACAGCTCGCAATTGCCGGGTGATTGACGGCAACTCCGGGCCAATATCAAGAGTGGGGGGGAGGGGGGCGGGACAGGACGACGTAGACGGCACCACACACTCCCAGGCGCAAGCCCCGCCCCTCATTCGCTCTGATTGGTTGGAAGTCCTCCAGTCCCATCCCTGCTCCAACTACTGCTCCTGGAGCTACCGTCAACAGCCAGGCGGGCGGTGTGAGGTGAGCATGCGCGGCCAGCTGAGGCTGAAAGTGAGAGGGCCCGGTTCCAGCACGTGAGAGGGAGGCGGGTTCACAGAGCCACAGAATTGTTACAGTGCAGAAGGAAGCCAATCGGCCCATTGTGTCCACACCGGCTCTCCAAAAGAGCAATTCCCTCAGTTCTATTCCCCTGCCTTCCACCTACCCCATCCCACCTTATCCCTCCACATTTTTCCTTCCCATAACAGTCTAATTCCCTTTTGAATGCTTCAATTGAACCTGCCTCCAACACGTTCTCAGGCAGTGCATTCCAGACTTTAACCACTCGCTGTGTGAATTAGGTTTTCCTCATGTCGGTTCTGCTTCTCTTCCCCATTATTGTAAATCTGTGCCCTCTCGTTCTTGATCCTTTCATGAGTGGGAACAGTTTCTCTCAATCTACTCTGTCCAGACCCCTCATGATGTTGAATACCTCTATCAAATCATCTCTCTCTGCCTTCTCGTCAACAAAAACAGTCCTATCTTCATAGCTGAAGTTCTTCTTACCTGGAACCATTCCTGTGAATCTTTTCTGTACTCTCTCCAATGCCCTCAAGTCTTTCCTAACTGCAGTGTCCAGAACTGGATGCAATACTCCAGCTGAGGCTGAACTAGTGTCTTAGTTCAACATAACTTCCTTGCTCTTGCCCTCTGTGCCCCTATGAATGAAGCCCAGGATACAGTTTGCTTTATTAACCGCTCTCTCCACCTGTCTTGGCACCTTCAATGATCGATGCACATATACACCCAGGTCCCTCTGCTCCTGCACCCTCTTTAGAATTGTCCCCTTTATTCTACATTGTCTCTCTATGTTATTTCTACCAAAATGAATCACCTCACATTTCTCTGCATTGAAATTCATCTGCCACCTGTCTGCCCATTCCACCAACTTGTCTATGTCCTGTTCGAGTTCGACACTATCCTCCTCACAGTTCACAATGCTTCCAAGTTTCATATCATCTGCAAAATTTGAAATTGTGCCCTGTACACCAAGGTCTAGGTCATTAATATCCATCAGGAAAAACAAGGGTCCCAACATTGATCCCTGGGGAACTCCACTACAAATCTTCCTTCAGCCCAATAAACGTCCATTAACCACTGCTCTGTTCCCTGTCACTCAGCCAATTCCATATCCATGTTCCTACTGCCACTTTTACTCCATGAGCTATAACCTTGCTCACAAGTCTGTTGTGTGGCACTGTCTCAAAACCTTTTGAAAGTCCATGTACACCACATCAACAGCATTGCTCTCATCAACCCTCTCTGTTACCTCCTCAAAATACTCCAGGAAGTTATTTAAACATGATTTTCCCTTAAGAAATCCATGCCGATTTTCCTTAATTAACCCGCATTTGTCCATGTGACTATTAATTTTGTCCTAAATTATTTTTTTCTGGATGATTCCCCACACCACCAAAGTTAAACGGACTGGCCGGTAGTTGCTGGGCTGATCTTGACATCTTTTTTTGAACAAGGGTGTAATATTTGCAATTCTCCAGTCCTCTGGCACCGCCCCCGAGTCTAAGGAAGACTGGAAAATTATAGCCCGCGCCTCTGCGATTTTCACCCTCACTTCCCTCAGTCTCCATCCCATCCAGTCTTGATGCTTTATCCACTTTAATTACAGACAGCCTAGCTAATATGCCCTCATCAATTTTTAACCCTTTGAGTGTCTGAATGATCTCCTCTTTCATGCTTGCATGGATTGCATTTTCATCCTTGGTAAAGGCAGATGCAAAGCATTCATTTAATACCTCAGCGATACCCTCTGCCTCCATGTGTAAATCCTCTTTCTGGTCCCCACTTGGCCCCACTCCTCCTTTTCGCACCCTTTACTATTTATATGTCTACCAAAAACTTTGGGATTCCCTTTAATGCTAGCTGCCAGTCTCTTTTCATGCTCTGCTTTTGCTTCTCTTACTTGCTTGCTTTTTCACTTCCCCTCTGGACCTTCTATATTCAGCCTGGTTCTCAATAGTATTTTCGACCTGGCATAAGCACACTTTTTCTTCCTTATCTTAATCTCTACCTCTTTTGTCATCCAGGGAGAACAAAGAACAGTACAACAGGCCATTCAGCCCTCCAAGCCTGCGCCAATCTTGATGCTTGTCTAAACTAAAACCTTCTGCACTTCCGGGGTCCGTATCCCTCTATTCCCATCCTATTCATGTATTTGTCAAGATGCCTCTTAAAGGTCATTATCATACCTGCTTCCACCACCTCCCCCAGCACTCACCACCCTCCGTGTAAAGAATTTGCCTCGCACATCCCCTCTGAACTTTGCCCCTCGCACCTTAAACCTAGTAACTGATTCTTCCACCCTGGGAAAAAGCTTCTGACTCTCCACTCTGTCCATGCCACTCATAACTTTGTAAACCTCTATCATGTCGCCCCTCCACCTCCATCGTTCCAGTGAAAACAATCCGAGTTTATCCAACCTCTCCTCATAGCTAATGCCCTCCAGACCAGGCAACATCCTGGTAAACCTCTTCTGTACCCTCTCCAAAGCCTTCACGTCCTTCTGGTAGTGTGGCGACCAGAATTGCACGCAATATTCTAAGTGTGGCCGAACTAAGGTTCTGTGCAGCTGCAGCATGACTTGCCAATTTTTATACTCTATGCACCGACCGATGAAGGCAAGCATGCCGTATGCTTTCTTGACTACCTTATCCACCCGTGTTGCCACTTTCAGTGACCTGTGGATCTGTACGTCCAGATCTCTCTGCCTGTCAATACTCCTAAGGGTTCTGCCAGTTACTGTATACTTCCCACCTGTATTAGATCTTCCAAAATGCATTACCTCACATTGGTCCGGATTAAACTCCATCTGCCATTTCTCCGCCCAAGTCTCCAACCGATCTATATCCTGCTGTATCCTCTGACAATCCTCATCACTATCCACAACTCCATCAACCTTTGTTGGTGCTCTGGATTTGTTTGCCTTACCTTTCCCCTTCAAGGGAACATACCTTGACTGTGCCTGAACTATCTCTTCTTTGAAGGTAGCCCATTGTTCAGCTATTGGTTTTCCTGCCAACTTTCGAATCCAATTTTTCGCCCCAGCTCCATTCTTACCCCATCGAAGTTGGCAATTCCCCAGTTAATTATTCTTACCCTGGATTGTTCTTTGTCCTTTTCCATAGTCAGCCTAAACCTTATGATACAATGATCACTCTCCCCTAAATGCTCTTCTGCTGATAGTTGATCCACTTGGTCCACCTCATTCCCAAGAACCAGGTCTAGCAGTGCCTCTTTTCTCATTGGACTAGCAACATACTGCTATGGAAAATTTTCCTGAAGACTCTCCAGGAACTCTTGCCACTCACTGCCCTTTAAACTACTATTATTCCAGGCTCCATTTGGATAATTAAAGTCCCCCATTATAACTACCCTATAATTCTTGCACCTCTCTGTAAATTCCTTGCACATTTGTTCCTCCACGTCCTTCCCACCAGCTGGTGGCCTTTAGACAACACTGAGCAATGTAACTGCACCTTTTTTTTTTTAACCACAGCTCTCGCCAAATTGATTCTGTCCTCGACCTCTCTGGGACATCCTTTTTGTCCAGCACTGCAACGCTCTCCTGAATCAGTACCACCACCCCTCCCCCTTTTTTCCCTTCCCGATCTTTCCTAAACACCTTGTATCCAGGAATATTTAACACCCAATCCTGCCCTTCTTTGAGCCAGGTCTCTGTTATAGCCACAACATCATAATTCCATATGGCAATCTGCAACTGTACCTCACCAGCTCACCAGTCTTATTAACCACACTCCATACATTCACAGACATGCACATTAACCCTGAATCAAACTTTATTACTTTCTCCCTTTCTCTGACCCCACCTAATAACTTACTATTCCCGACTCTCATGCTATCGATCTCCCCCTGCACCTTGGTATTCCTCTCTGTCCAAAGATCACTGAAGGCAGCAGCACAGGTAGATAAGGTGGTTATGAAGGCATATGGGATACTTGCCTTTATTAGCCAAGGCATAGAATGTAAGAGCAGGGAGGTTATGATGGAGCTGTATCAAACACTAGTTAGGCCACAGCTGGAGTACTGTGTACCGTCCTGGGCACCACACCATAGGAAGGATGTGATTGCAGAGGAGAGGGTGCAGAGGAGATTCACCAGGATGTTGCCTGGGCTGGAGAATTTCAGCTATGAAGACAGACTGAAAAGGCTAGGGCTGTTTTCCGTAGAGCAGAGAAGGCTGAGGGGGGACATGATTGAGGGGCATCGATAGGTTAGATAGGAAGAAACTGTTTCCCTTAGCAGAGGGGTCAATAGATCGAAGGTAAGGGGTAGGAGGTTTAGAGGGGATTGGAGGAAAAAAATGTTTCACTCAGTAGAGTGGTTGGAATCTGGAACGCACTGCCTGAAGGTGTGGTAGAGGTAGGAACCCACACAACATTTAAGAAGTATTTAGATGAGCACTTGAAATGCCATAGCATACAGGGCTACGGGCCAAGTGTTGGAAAATGGGATTAGAATATTTAGGTGCTTGATGGCTGGCACAGACACAATGGGCCGAAGAGCCTGTTTCTGTGCTGTATACCTCTATGACTATGATATTGCCTCCTGGTTCCCACGCCCATGACATGTTACCAGTTTTGCATCCCTCCAATCTGAGCTCACTTTCAGGTTCCCATATCCCTGCCAATCTCATTTAAATCCTCCCAACAGCAATCTCCCTGCGAGGATATTAGTCCCAGTCCTGCTAAGATGCAACCCAAACATCTTGAACACGTCCCAATGCCTCAGAAATCTGATGCCCTCCCTCCAGCACTAGTTCTCCAGCCACGTGTTCAATCGCTCATTTCTCCTATTCCTCAGCTCACTCACACGTGGGACTGGCAGCAATCCTGAGATTACTGCTTTTGAGTTCTTGGTTTTTAATCTCCTTCCGAGCTCCCCAACATCCGCTTTCAGGACCTCATTCACCCTTCCTACCTATGCTACTGGTGCCAAAGTGGACCACGACCTCTGGCTGTTCACCTTCCCCCAGAAGAACATCCTGTAGCCCTTCTGTGACATCCTTGACCACGGCACCAGGGAGGCAACATACTATCCTGGTGTCGCGTCTACAGCTGCAGAAACACCTCTCTGTTCTCCTAACTAATGAATCCCCTATCACTACTCCTCTCCCACTCTTCCTCCTCCCCTCCTGTGCAACGGAGCCACCTGTGATGGCTCTGATTGCACTCCTCTGAGGAACCATCACCTTCACCAGTATCCAAAACAGAAACCGATTAGTGAGCGAGATCATCTCAGGGGACTGCCTGCCTGGTTCTCTGAGACTGCCTGACCCATCCCCTATCTGCCCTCAGGCCCCTAACCTGTGGTGTGACCACCTCCCTAAAGGTGCCATCCATGTAGTTCTTTGCTTTGCGGATGCACAACAGTGACTCCAGCTGCCGCTCGAGTTCTGAAACCTGGAGCTCAAGCTTGTGCAGCCGGTGACACTTCCTGCAGATGTGCTTGTCTGGGACACATGGTGCGTCCATGAGCTCCCACATGCCACAGGCTGTACATCCCACTTGGCCGAGCTGCCCTGCCATATCTTAACTTTACAGACTAGTTATTATAAGTAGAATAGCTTACCAGCTACTCACCAACCAGCTCCTTCAACTGCACTGAAGAATGAACCAATACTGGAGGGTGAAAAATGTAGAAAAAAGGAGCACCTCCTCCCTTCTCTGCCTCGTCACTCACCAAACCCGTATCTCCACACTCTACTTGCAATCTGTACTGTGTTTGCAAGCTACACCCAGACCTCTGAATTTAAACTTTTTGAAGTTGAAACTGCAGCAACCAGCTTAGACTTGTTAGCTACTTAACTAATGAGGTACTCTGCAGTACAGCTTGTTCATCCCTGTCTCAGACCAGAAGAAACTTACTTTACTTTCGTAACCCTACTTTATCAAGAGGGCAAATCCCAATTAAATGCTAACTGAAGACCAGAATTTTAGAAAGAAATTGACACTTAAAATTCCCACTCACCAAACTCATATCACCACACTCTGCTTGCAACCTGCACCTCTTATCAATCTTTTAATCATTCTTTGCTGTTATTTATATTTTGTCCAATCTTCTGACCTGCCACCCATCTTTGCTCAATTATATGCTTTTTCTTTAATTTTGATACTATTAACTTTATTTAGCCATGGATAGTGATTCATGATAGTTCACACTGAGAATCCCAGCGTGGAGAGCTGGGATATCCTCTCTCAAAACACAAAGTTAGAGTAATTTACGGCACAGAAGGAGGCCACTCGGCCCATTGAGTCCATGTCAGCTGTCCAGGGAGCAACACAGTCAGTCCGACTCCCCCACTTGAGCCCGTAGCCCTGCGAGTTTATTTCCTTCAAGTGGCCGCCCAATTTGCTTTCAAAATCATTGATTGTTTCCACTTTCACCACATACATTGGCAGCAAGTTCCAGGTCAGAACCACTTAATAGAATCATCGAAAGTTTAAGGAACAGAAGGAAGCCACTTGGCCCATCGTCTCTGTGCCAGCTGAAAAACAATCCACGCATTCTAATCCCACCTTCCAGCATTTGGTCCGTAGCCGTGCAGCTTACGACACTTAAGGTGCATATCCAGACTCTCTTTGAATGAGTTGAGGGTTTCTGCCTCAACTACCCTTTCAGGTAGTGAGTTCCAGATGCCCACCACCATCTGGGTGAAAAAGATTTTCCTCATCCCCGCGCTAATTTTTCTACCAATCACTTTAAATCTATGCCCCCAACTCACTGACCTCTCTGCAAAGATTAATATATCCTTCAGCTCCACTCTATCCAGATCCCTCAATATTTTGTACATTTCAATCAGATCTCCCCTCAGCCTTCTCTGTTCCAAGGAGAACAAGCCCAGCCCATCCAATCTTTCCTCAAAGCTGCATTTTTCTAGTCCTGGCAACATCCTTGTAAATCTCCTCTGTACCCTCTCCAGTGCAATTACATCCTTTCTGTAATGAGGTGACCAGAACTGCACACAGTACTCAAGCTGTGGCCTAACCAATGAGTTATACAGTTCCAGCATAACCACCCTGCTCTTATATTCTATACCTCAGCTAATAAAGGAAAGCATTCCATATGCCTTCTTAACCACCTTATCGACCTGTCCTGCTAACTTCAGGGGTCTGTGGACATTCACTCCAAGGTCCCTCACTTCCTCTGCACTTCTCAGTATTTTCCCATTAATTGTCTATTCCTTTGCCTTGTTTGATCTCCCCAAATACATCACCTCACACTTCTCCAGATTGAATTCCATTTGGCACTTTTCTGCCCATCTGATTAGACCATCAATATCTGCCTGCAGCCGACTGCAAGAAGTTCTTTCTCAAAACCTTCAATCTGTGTGCCCGAGTCCTTATACCTTTAGTTAATGGGAACAGTTTTTCTTTGTCTAATTTACCCAAGATTGTCATAATCTTGTACATTTCTATTAAATTTCCCCTCAATCTCCTTTGCTTCAAGGAGAACAACCCCAACTTCTCCAACCTACCCTTGTAACTAAAATCCCCCATCACTGGAACCATTCTGGTAAATCTCCTCTGCAGCCTCCTCCGGACCCTCACATTCTTTCTGAAGTGTGGTGACCAGAACTGGACACAATCCTCTAGTTGGGGTCTAACCAAAACGTTATCAAGGTTCAGCATCCCTCCTGTCATCGGCCTTCCTGTTTTCACCCGATCCTGTGCCCCGCCCTCCGAGACCTTCAATACCTGAACATGACACTGGACCTGCCCTCCTATCGAATTGAACTGACCCGTCACTGTGACCATTCCCTCCACCAGCCAGTAGCCTGCCTTCAACCCACAGGACCCCAATGTGGACAGTAGTGACCCGAACATAGGCCCCTCATTCACCTCCCCTTCACTGACTGTAACCCCCACCACCATACCCAGGATGTTAAGCCCTTCCCTCCACCCTCCCTCCTCCACCCCTCCATGAACCCGAACCCCACCCTCTGTCCTCCCTTTCATCCCTCCTCCACACACTCCAACCCCATCCTCTGTCCTCCCAGACTGGTCACGAAAGTAAAAGCTGATAGGGGCGGCACAGTGGTTTGCACCGCAGCCTCACAGCTCCAGCGACCCGGGTTCAATTCTGGGTACTGCCTGTGTGGAGTTTGCAAGTTCTCCCTGTGTCTGCGTGGGTTTCCTCCGGGTGCTCCGGTTTCCTCCCACATGCCAAAGACTTGCAGGTTGATAGGTAAATTGGCCATTATAAATTGCCCCGAGTATAGGTAGGTGGTAGGGAAATATAGGGACAGGTGAGGATGTGGTTGGAATATGGAATTTGTGTAGGATTAGTATAAATGGGTGGTTGACGGTCGGCACAGACTCAGTGAGCCGAAGGGCCTGTTTCAGTGCTGTATCTCCAAACTAAACTAAAAAGGATCTAACTCAAGTGGCAAGTTGGACCCAAAATTGGCTCAGGGTCAGGAAGCAAAGGGTAATGGTTGATGAGTGTTTGTGTGACTGGAAGGCTGTTTCCAGTGGGGCTCTGCAGGGATCATAACTCGGTCCCTGGCTTTTTGTGTATGTATCAATGATTTGGACTTGAATGTAGGGGGTTTGATTAAGAAGTTCGCAGATAATACAAAAATTGACCGTATGGTTGATAATGAAGAAGAAAGCTGTAGACTGCAGGAAGATATCAATGGACTGGTCAGGTGGGCAGAACAGTGGCAAATGGAATTCAATCCGGAGAAGTGTGAGGTAATGTATTTGGGGACAGCAAACAAGGCAAGGGAATACACAATAAATGGGAGGATACTGGGAAGTACAGAGGAACAGGGAGACCTTAGTGAGCATGCTCATAGATCCCTGAAGGTAGCAGGGCAGGTGGAGAAGACATACGGGATACTTGTCTTTATTAGCCAAGGCAGAGAATATAAGAGCAGGGAGGTTATGCTGGAAATGTATAAAACACTGGTGAGGACACAGCTGGATACTGCGTGCAGTTCTGGTCACCACACTATAGGAAAGATGTGGTTGTATTAGAGAGGGTACAGAGGAGATTTACGAGGATCTTGCCTGGACTGGAAAATTTGGATAGGTGAGGGTTGTTTTCTTTGGAACAGAGGAGGCTGAGGGGAGACCAAATCGAAGTATATAAGATTATGAGGAGTCTACATAGAGTGGATAGGAAGGACCTATTCCCCTTGGTTGAGCAGTCTATCACCAGGGGGCATAGATTTAGCATAAGTATCATGAGGTTTAGAGGGGATTCGAGGGGAAATGTTTTCACCCAGAGGGCAGTGGGATCTGGAACTCACTGCCTGGGAGGGTGGCAAAGGCAGAAACCCTCATAACTATGAAAAAGTACTTTGATATGCACTTGAAGTGCCCGAACCTACAAGGCTATGGACCAAGAGCTGGAAAGTGGAATTAGACTGGATGGGTCCTTGTTGGTCGGCACAGACACGATGGGCTGAATGGCCTCCTTCCGTGCTGAAAATTCTATGATTCTAAGTTGAGGAGCAGCCCCTTCAGGTACCTCTCACACTGAATATAGACATAGCCAATGATCTCCTCTGGGCTGCAAACATCACATGCAGCCTGAGAGTGGGTGAAGCTTCTTAAAACCCTGTTGTCCAGGATGCTCCATCTCCTGGGCACTAGGACCTAGTTGGCAACAGAGACTGTGAAGTCCCATCCACACTCTGTGCCCTCACCAAGATGGCCAAGCATGTGCTTTGACCACACCCCCCCACCCCCGTCCAAGATGGCGGCCAGTGACCCCTCTCCCCTGGGTCTGTCACCAAGAGGTAAACACAGGGCCTCAGGCCGACCCCAGGTCTCTATCAAGCCTCCCAGCCCACCCATGGCTCTAATTCCTCCCCTGTACCCACAATCGCCTCCCAAGTCACCTGGTCCATCTCAGTCTGTCTCCATCACCCACACTGCACAGCGCAGAGCACAGTCCCATCCCGTGCCGATGCACTGGGTTCCTGTCGTCATTGATAGGGGACTTTCTGGCCCATGGAGAGTCCTGGGTAATTAATCCGCCGTTAAAGCTCCAAAAGCTGAATGGATGATTTTGTATCATCCCGTGGAGATTGGGCCCAGAGAGGCAACAAACAAAATTATTAAATAAATTATACAGAAACCCAAGCCTTCAACTATGGTGTGAAGTACAATGGGATTTCTGTTCATTACCCACATTCAGACTCAGGAATTCAAGGATTGTTTTCATAATTTGCAGATGACACTAAATTGGGTGGTGGAACTAATAATGTGGAGTGAAATCCAGGAAGACATAAACAGGCTGGCAGACTGGACAGATAAATGGGAAATGAAATTCAACATAGTGAAATGTGAACTGGTTCATTTTGGGAGGAGGAATAAGGAGGCCACTTATTGGTTAGAATGTAAGAAATTAAATGGAGCAGAGGAGCAAAGAGATCTGGGAACAGAGTCACATAAATCACTAAAAGGAGCAACACAAGTCGATAAGAGAGCAAAGAAAGAGCTGATGTTCTTTTCTAGAGGAATACAATGTAACAGCAGGGAGGGAATGTTAAATTTATAGGGAACCTCACTTAGAAGGACTGTGAGCAGTTCGGGTCTCCAGATTAAAAAAGGATATTGAAGACTGAAGAAAGTGCAGAATAGATTTACAAAGATGTCACCAGAGAGGATGATACTATCCAGCAAGATTGAGCAGGCTGGGGCTCCTTTCTCTGGAAAAGAGAAGACTAGGAGGAGATCTGATAGAGGTCTTTAAAATTATCAGTGAGTCAGAACAAGGGGGCAGCAATATAAGACAGACATTAACAGGTCAAATAGAGAACTTAGGAGGAATTTCTCTCCTCAGAGAGTGGTGAGAATGTGTAACTCACTGCCATGTGGAGTGGTTGAAGCAGATAACAATGATGTGTTTAAGGGGAGGCTCAATACGTTTATGAGGGAGAAGGGAATAGAGGGACATGGGGGCAGAGTGAGGACGAGGCAATTCGATTGGGAGGAGGCTCATGTGGATTATAAACATCAGCACTGACTACTGGGGCCGAACAGCCTGATTCTGGGCTGTGATTCTGTGCATGTACAGCAGGGGTGGATTAATGTTTAAGCCTGCAGGCCCAGGGGTGGATTAATGATCGGGTTTACAAGGCCCAGGGGTGGATAAATGATCGGGTTTACAGGGCCCAGGGGTGGATTAATGTTTAAGCCTGCAGGCCCAGGGGTGGATTAATGCTCAGGTTTACAAGGCCCAGGGGTGGATTAATGATCGGGTTTACAGGGCCCAGGGGTGGATTAATGTTTAAGCCTGCAGGCCCAGGGGTGGATTAATGCTCAGGTTTACAAGGCCCAGGGGTGGATTAATGATCGGGTTTACAGGGCCCAGGGGTGGATTAATGTTTAAGCCTGCAGGCCCAGGGGTGGATTAATGCTCAGGTTTACAAGGCCCAGGGGTGGATTAATGATCGGGTTTACAGGGCCCAGGGGTGGATTAATGATCGGGTTTACAGGACGCAGCATTGGCTTAATGAAAGATCTGGCTCTAAGTTTTATACTCTGACCCTTAGTATTCAGTTCCCCAACCAGTGGAAATAGTTTCTGTCCGTTCTACCTGTTCCAAATAATATCCTGAAAATATTTTTGAAAACAGATTCTAGATTCCAGGAAATATAACCATCATGAAGTGATGCATTTTGACACAAGGCAGAGGGGGGAGGCAATATATACTCAATGGTATATTCATAAATAAAGAGTGTGCAGGGACAGAGGGACCTGGGGGTTCATGTGCATAGATCTTTGAAGATGGTAGGGCATATTGAAAGAGTAGGTAGCGAAGCATAAGGAATGTTGGGATATAAATTGAGATATTGAGCACAAAATCGGAGAAGTTATGCTGAACCTTTATAAAGCTCTGGTTAGGTCACAACAGGAGTATTGCATCCAGTTCTGGTCACCACACTTTCGGAAGAATGTGAAGGTCCTTGAGAGGGTGCAGAGGACATTTACCAGAATAGTTCCAGGGGTGAGGGAATTTAGTTACAAGATTAGGCTGGAAAAGCTGGGTTTGTTCTCCTTGGGTCACAGCAGAATCAGGGCAGATTTAATAGAGATGTACAAGATTACGACAGGTTTAGATAAGGTAAACAAAGAAAAGCTGTTCCCATTAGCTGATGGTACAAGGGCTAGGGGACAATGATTAAGGTTTTGGCCAAGAGATACAGGAGGGATGTGAGGAAGCAGTTTTTTACTCAGCGGCTGGAAATGACATGGAACTCGCTGCCTTTGGGGGTGGTGGAAGTGGAGACGATCAATGATTTCCAAAGGAAATTAGACGACGCTTGAAGGAAATAAACCTGCAGGACTACAGGGATAGAGTGGGGGAATGGGACTGACTGGATTGTTCTACAGAGAGCTGGCATACAATCAAATAGCTGAATGCCTTCCTTCTGTGCCATAATGACTCAATGAATCATTTGTGTAATCTCTCTTTGTAATTTAACCCTTGGAGTCCAGGTATCATTCAGGTAAATCTACACTGCACTCCCTCCAAGGCCAATATATCCTTCCTAAGGTGTGGTTCCCAGAACTGAACACAATACTCCAGGTGTGGGTCTAACCAGGGCTTTCTGTATCTCAGTGCTTTTCCAGTCACACTGATACCTGAAATCTTTTCCCACAGACAGAACAGACAAATCTTTTTCCTTCCACTTTCAAAGGCCGATGATATTCAGGTCCTGATGAGTTGAGGTGACTCTTCAGATCCTGATGTGATGTTTGGTTTGAGTTTCCCCGTTTGCAAATCCTGTGCTTCAATGTCCCTGTAAAAGGGGTTTACAAAAACCACCGTTAGTCCAGGATAGAAATTCACAACATTCGCTCCTCCTGCTTCCTGACCCAGGATGGCCGCGCACAGCGTCCTGCTGCACATTGTACCCTAGAAAGCTGGCGGCCGTGAATCCGGGCCTCTGACCAGGAGAAGCCCCACAGTTGCTGCCCCGCTCAGTGCAAACGCGGGATCGGGAACTTCTTCCTGGGGGCGTTGAGGCCTCCACCGGGTGTTTCTGAAGCCTCCCCGCCCACTGCACCAGCTCCATCGCTCCCTCCTCCTCGCACTCCTTACTGGCTAAAGATGTGACTCACAAGTCTCTTTCCACCACCATCACTCGCACCCGCCTGCCCCAAACACTCCAAACTGAATGAAGGAGCAGCAGAAACAGAACTGGGAGACAGGAAGCATTGGTTACTAAGATTGTTTTGGCACTGCGCCAGCGCACTGGTCTCCTGTGGTGGGAATAGGGAACATTCTCCACCATGGAGTATGTTGGGTACAAACTCCGCCATTGTAGCCCCAAATAAATGTAATTGTGTTTTTTGCTGTAGTGGGGTGAAGACTGGGGCTGGACCAATCAATAAAATTAGGAACAAAATTATACAGAAACCCAAGTGCATGGAGTCTCCATTACCCACCAGAAAGAAGGGAATGGGAACTGGGAACCAATCCAGATTCCCCAAAACAGCAGCAACAACAGCAGAATCCAACCCCTCCAGTCACATGTGAACTCAGTGGTGTGTCAGTATGTGGGGTGAATGAGTGAATCTCTTCACACACACAGAACATTTAAACAGTCTCTCTCCAGTAAGAATGTGCTGATTATGGATCAAATCCTTTGAACTTTGAAAGCTGGGATGTTAACAGGTGGGAAAACTGAGTAAATCTCTTCGTACACGTGATCTATCTGAACGGTCTCTCTCCAGTGTGACTGTGATGGTCTATCAGTAAATGGGATGACTGAGTGAATACATTTCCACATTCAGCTGGTGAACACCCTCTCCCCGACGTGACTGCACCCAGGAGTTTCCAGCTCAGACTGGAACTGAATCCCTGCCCACAGACAACAACAACAACAATGTGCATTTAGGTAGCACCTTTAACATACTCATGCTCCGAAACCCGGAGCTCAAGCTGCTGCAATTGACAACACCTCCTGCATAAATGGTTATCCAGGACGCGGGAAGTGTCCCTGGTGCTCCCACATGGCACAGGACGTGGCTCAAGCAGGATGTAAGAGAACCCATCAGAGTGAGGCCTCAAGGGAAGCTGTGAGAGCAGGGGCAGCTGGAGAGACAGAGACAGAGAGACTCAGAGAGAGAGACAGAGACACAGAGAAGCTGGAGAGAGAGACAGAGAGAGAGAGACAGAGAGAGAGAGACAGAGAGAGAGAGAGACAGAGAGAGAGACAGAGACAGAGAGAGAGCGAGAGACAGAGAGAGAGCGAGAGACAGAGAGACAGACAGACAGACAGACAGACAAGAGAGACAGAGAGACAGAGAGACAGAGAGACAGAGAGACAGAGAGACAGAGAGACAGAGAGACAGAGAGACAGATGAGACAGAGAGACAGAGAGACAGAGAGAGAGAGATCAGAGAGAGAGAGAGAGAGAGACAGAGAGAGAGAGACAGAGAGAGAGAGACAGAGAGAGAGAGACAGAGAGAGAGAGACAGAGAGAGAGAGACAGAGAGAGAGAGACAGAGAGAGAGAGACAGAGAGAGAGAGACAGAGAGAGAGAGACAGAGAGAGAGAGACAGAGAGAGAGAGAGAGACAGAGAGAGAGAGAGAGAA